>NC_059199.1:41192600-41212600 GCF_020615455.1 Coregonus clupeaformis
AAAGAACTCTTGTTGGTTCCAGGTAGAACCCTTTTGGTTCCAAGTAGAACCGTTTTGGGTTCCATGTAGAACCCTTTCCACAGAGGGTTCTACATGGAACTCAAAATGGTTCTACATAGAACCAAAAAGGGTTATACTTGGAACCAAAAGGGTTCTACCTGGAACCAACAAGAGTTCTTCAAAGCCTTTTACAGTGAGGGAAAAAACATATTTGATCCCCTGCTGATTTTGTACGTTTGCCCACTGACAAAGAAATGATCAGTCTATCATTTTAATGGTAGGTTTATTTGAACAGTGAGAGACAGAATAACAACAAAAAAATCCAGAAAAACACATTATAAATTGATTTGCATTTTAATGAGGGAAATAAGTATTTGACCCCATCTCAATCAGAAAGATGTTTGGCTCCCAGGTGTCTTTTATACAGGTAACGAGCTGAGATTAGGAGCACACTCTTAAAGAGACACCTGTGCACAGAAGCAATCAATCAATCAGATTCCAAACTCTCCACCATGGCCAAGACCAAAGAGCTCTCCAAGGATGTCAGGGACAAGATTGTAGACGTACACAAGGCTGGAATGGGCTACAAGACCATCGCCAAGCAGCTTGGTGAGAAGGTGACAACAGCTGGTGCGATTATTCGCAAATGGAAGAAACACAAAATAACTGTTAATCTCCCTCGGCCTGGGGCTCCATGCAAGATCTCACCTCGTGGAGTTGCAATGATCATGAGAACGGTGAGGAATCAGCCCAGAACTACACGGGAGGATCTTGTCAATGATCTCAAGGCAGCTGGGACCATAGTCACCAGGAAAACAATTGGTAACACACTACGCTGAGAATAACTGAAATCCTGCAGCGCCCGCAAGGTCCCCCTGCTCAAGAAAGCACATATACAGGGCCGTATGAAGTTTGCCAATGAACATCTGAATGATTCAGAGGAGAACTGGGTGAAAGTGTTGTGGTCAAATGAGACCAAAATCGAGCTCTTTGGCATCAACTCAACTCGCCGTGTTTGGATTAGGAGGAATGCTGCCTATGACCCCAAGAACACCATCCCCACCGTCAAACATGGAGGTGGAAACATTATGCTTTGGGGGGGGTGTCCTGCTAAGGGGACAGGACAACTTCACCGCATCAAAGGGACAGTGGATGGGGCCATGTACCATCAAATCTTGGGTGAGAACATCCTTCCCTCAGCCAGGGCATTGAAAATGGGTCGTGGATGGGTATTCCTGCATGACAATGACCCAAAACACACGGCCAAGGCAACAAAGGAGTGGCTCAAGAAGAAGCACATTAAGGTCCTGGAGTGGCCTAGCCAGTCTCCAGACCTTAATCCCATAGAAAATCTGTGGAGGGAGCTGAAGGTTCGAGTTGCCAAACGTCAGCCTCGAAACCTTAATGACTTGGAGAAGATCTGCAAAGAGGAGTGGAACAAAATCCCTCCTGAGATGTGTGCAAACCTGGTGGCCAACTAAAAGAAACGTCTGACCTCTGTGATTGCCAACAATTTCTTTGTCAGTGGGCAAACGTACAAAATCAGCAGGGGATCAAATACTTTTTTCCCTCACTGTAGGTTCTAGATAGCACCAAAAAGGGTTCTATGGGGACAGCCGAATAACCCTTTTGGAACCCATTTTTCTAAGAGTGTAGGGCTCTGGTCAAAAGTAGTGCACTATATAGGGAATAGGGTGCCATTTGGGACACCGCCATAGAGTTTCAGAAGTTCTTCAGAAGAGTTAGAGTAGGCTACAGCACAACACAGCATAGTATAGTACAGTTGAGTAGTACAGTCCAGTTGATTACAGCATACTACTGCCTAGTAGAGTACATTGAGTAAGGAAGGGAAGGGACCATATCACATGGCCTGTTAAAGTCAGACAACGTGTTCCTCTGTAGCCCGTGTTGGATTCCGGGGATCCGACTGTTTCTCCCTGTGTTTACCACTGGTTTCCATGATGACCGAGTGTCTGGCTGTTGGCCCGGGTGGACTGTTATGGTTACGTTAGGAGGCGTTGTTTTGGTTCGCGCCCCTTAAAAAAAAAAAAGGGGGTACGTTTAATTCGCTGCTTGCTACAGAGTCAGTGGTGACATCACCAATGATGACCTCAGCGCAGCGAGGGAGGCCCACGCAGTCTGATTGGCTGAGGGCCAAAACCATTACATCATCACATCGCACCCTGGCCCCTTCTGTGGCGCATGTCTCTCCTTACGCTCAATCTATTACTTTCCCCCGCTCTTCTCTTTCCTCCTCTACTTTCCATCTTTCTTTGTCTCTATTCTTTCACTCTTTCACTCTCATTGAACCTCCATCTCTCGTTCTATCGCTTTATCTCACCAAACTTTCCATCTCTTTCTTAGCTCTTATCGAAGGTTCTCCCTTTACTTCTCAATCTCTTTCTCCTCTCAGTCTCTCTATAATCCTCTCTGTCTATCACTCTCCCCCATTTCTCTCTCATTATTCAGTCCCTGATCCGAGACCAGTGTAGAGGCTGGTTACTGAGGTTCTCTGATATCTGACTCCTCTTTCTCCTGATCTCAGACCAGTCCCTGGGCCCCTCTCCTCCCTACTGCACCTGAGGAACAACAGACAAAGACAGCCCCTGGCCGCCTCCATGCCTGGCACCCTGCCAGACCCAGCCATGCAGGGAGCATCTGCCCAGCACATGTCTGTGAGTACATACAACTTTACTTACACTGTCCTTCTTTTCTATAATGGGCCTATAGGCCTACTTGAGAAATATCTCTTGCTTGTTAGATTGGTATTACCAAGTTCTAATATTACATTGTTATTATCTAGTAATTGACGAATAACTAGTTTGGGGTCGAAACATTGTCCTTTTCTCACACTTTCTCAAACTTTGGGCATACAATTTTTCTAATCTATGCTTTCCTCTTGGATCCAGCACCTGAGAAAAGTTTTGTATGGATGTGCGCATTTCACCCTTTAACATTGTTATCTAGTAATTACCTCCTTGTTTCTTTGGATCTGATTGAAACAGGCAAGCATTTACCGGCTGCACATATTTCAATAGATGTTTCCAAGGTTGAATTGTGTAGAAATAATGAGTCATTGGTTTTTGTTCCTCAGATGGAAAGACAGATGTCTATGGGATCCACTATGGTGAGCATCCAAGGTCCCGCCCACAACACTTCCTGCTCTTCACCTCAGGTACCGACCAATCAGAATACTTTTTCATGGTACCCACCAATCAGAAGGCTCTTTCGTGTTTCATGTAATGTTCATGTTTCTGCATGGGTCTCTATAGTGACAGAGATTAGAGGAGCTGTTGTTTGGGCTTGTTATAAAGACAGCTATTTCTTCTAATAAAATATGTAGGCTACTCACCATCTATTATGTAGTCTTTGCACTTGCACACTCTCTATCTATCTATCTATCTATCTATCTATCTATCTATCTATCTATCTATCTATCTATCTATCTATCTATCTATCTATCTATCTATCTATCTATCTATCTATCTATCTATCTATCTATCTATCTATCTATCTATCTATCTATCTATCTATCTATCTATCTATCTATCTATCTATCTCTCTCTCTCTCTCTCTCTCTCTCTCTCTCTCTCTCTCTCTCTCTCTCTCTCTCTCTCTCTCTCTCTCTCTCTCTCTCTCTCTCTCTCTCTCTCTCTCTCTCTCTCTCTCTCTCTCTCTCTCTCTCTCTCTCTCTTTGTCTCTCTCTATGGGGCCCCATTCACCCTCTCAGGCTATCTCTCTCTCTCGCTCGCTCTCTGTCTCTCTCTCTCTCTGGGGGGCCCCATTCACCCTCTGGCTAATCTCATTCCTCCCAGGCTGGAAGAGAGAGGAAACGGAGTGTAACTCTACACCTTTACACACACTAGCCCCGACCAGAGAAAGTCACACTTTATATGTTCTCCCTCTATTCCTCTAGCCCTTTATCCCTGTAATTCACTCAAAAGTTCTCTCTCTCTCATACTTTCTCTCTCCATTTTACTTTACCTTTCTTTCTCACTACTTCACCTTTTCTTTATTTTTAAAGGCTGTCATGGACAATTTGCTCCAAGTGAAATCCAGTATTGTGCCTTAAACACACACACACACACACACAAAACCCTTCAACAATCACGATCTACAATTTTAAACAAGCACCAGATTCTCCAAGAGACACCCCAGCCACACACACACACGCACAACACACACACACACACATGCTCACACACACAGGAAATAATCTCATGTGCTGACCCTGTGCTTGGGGACTATATGGGATTATGTTTCTGAGCTACACAGGTCTCTGGTTAACATCTGACCCACAGCCTGGGGTTGGTTGGTCTTTGTGCTGTAACCTACTCTCCTCATCTCCTCTGACTAGGAGCTCTCTATGGACTTGGATCTATACTTGTTCTGACTTGAGGAATTTGACATGGCCATTGTACAACTGCCTCTTGTCTTGGAATCATGGAATCATGGAATCATGGAATCATGACTTGAATGACTTAAAATATATAGTGTTCTGTTGATGTATTTTAAACTTTATGTTGCTGTGCTAGTCCTATGGCTCAGCAGATTAGAGAATGAAGACTTGTTGGTTAGTCATTGTATGGTTAGCTCTGTTCTAGTCTTCAACAACAGTTAAATAGTGAAGCCTTCAGTGAGGGAAAGAGAGTTGACAGTGTGTATGTCCCAAATGGAACCTTACTCAATGTACAGTATAGTGAGTGCACTATGGGCCCTGGTCAAAAGTAGTGCACAACAAAGGAAATAGCTTGCCATTTGGGACGCATTCTATGTGTGGAACAGCGATGGATATCTGTTTGACTCTGTCACATGAGGTAGAGTGCAGTACTACATGCCTTCAGGGTGATCAGACAGACAGAAAGAAATATCGACCTGTAATGTACCAGTACAGAACTGTGACGGAATCATAGAGTTCACAGTGTTACAGGGTTTCTATATAGTAAACATAACTCCAGTACCAATACACTGCCGCTGTCGAGTGTGTGCGTGTGTGTGTGTGTGTGTGAGAGAGAGAGAGAGAGAGAGAGAGAGAGAGAGAGAGAGAGAGAGAGAGAGAGAGAGAGAGAGAGAGAGAGAGAGAGGGGAAAGAGAAAGAGAAAGAGTCTGAGAGAAAGAGAGAGAGAGAAAGAGTCTGAGAGAAAGAGAGAAAGAGAGAGAGAGAGAGAGAGAGAGAGAGAGAGAGAAGAGAGCGAGAGAGTGAGAGGAAAGAGAGAGCGAGAGATAAAAGAGAGAGGGTGTCTCTGTGTGAGAGAGAGAGAGAGAGAGAGCGAGAGAGAGGGGGGAGAGAGCGTATGTCATACAGAGAGAGATAGAGCATGTCTGTGTGACTGGCTGGTAGAACTGGCACAGACAGCTACATGACCTCATTGCTGGCAGTGGCATTCTCTAAAGCCCCGTTTATACCTGCTTCTAACATACATCCTTTGTCCTGATCTTGTCCACATTCTGATTGTGCCCACATTTTCAGAAAGGTGTAGATGATTAAAAGACACATTGTGATCTGATTGTGATCACCTTAGGAGGTAGTCAGGCACCGATTGTGTCTGGATATCTTGAAAGTGTAGACGGATCTGGACAGAGAAAACATTTCAATCATCATTATCCTGCCTTCTAAAATCATTGACAGGTGACACCATTGACTTATGGCATCAATGTGTCTTAAAATAAATAAATATTATTCTGAAAGACTAGTCAAATAATTTGCATACAGGGAATCTGGTCACAATGCGAACACAGTGGACCGATACGAGACACATATTCATGTGTAGACATATTTCAAAACATCAGAATATAGACAAGATCAGGACAAAGGATGCATGTTAGCACCAGGTATAAACTAGGCTTAAATGTCCTCCCTTTTTTTCACTGGTGAATGGAGCGGAAAAAAGAAACTACTTCTCTTAAAGAAATATTACATAACCAAGAGTGATAGTAATGATGGGAGTGCGGTGATGTCATGCCCCAGAAACACTCTCTGTTTGTGTCCCAAATGGCACCTTATTCCTTACAAATGCACTACATTTGACCAGAGCCTATAGGGAATAGTGAACCATTTGGGATGGCCTCTCTTGCTGAGTGTGAGAGAACGGAGAGCTCACTGCTAGAGCTGTGAAGAGTTGGGAATGTGTGAGGAGAGTTCGGATATAGCTCACCTATTATTTATATTCTATCAGAAATCATGTACAAGTCCTATACAGTACTATGAGGTGATATGCAAGTGATACACTGTCAACTTAACTTAAGATATCAAGTGATACACTGTTCACTTAACTTAAGATATCAAGTGATAAACTGTTAACTTAAGATATCAAGTGAAAAACTGTCAACTTAACTTAAGATATCAAGTGATACACTGTTAACTTAAAATATTAAGTGTCGTTGATGATTGGCACTTCTTGACCTCTAACTGTTTTCACAGCTGCGAAAGAAGAGAATGAATTTTAAAAAGCAATGATGACATTCTGTTGTATTCCTTTGTTCAGTTCAGTGGTGATATGTTTGATGGAAATGCTTTAAGGCCTTTAAACACCAAGTCCGTTCTTTGGAACAAGTCCGGATTTTGGCCTAAAATAAAATAACATCGGAGTTGGTAAAAAAAGGGCATTTAGACATCAGTTTAATTATAATTTAACATTAATTATAATTTAACATTAATTGTAATTTAACATTAATTGTAATTTGATGGTATTAAGTTTTGACAACCTTTCTATTCCTCAGAGGGCTAAAACCATGGGTCACCCTCACCAACACCATCACCAACACCAACACCCCGGAGCTGTCGCCAACAGCAACATGGGTCCCACCTTAGGTCACATGATGGAGATGATGTCACCGCGGCAACGACACGCTCACCTGCAGCAGCATCATCAGCACCTGCAGCAGGCTCCGCCCATCTCCTACCAGCAGCACTGCCACGCCCCTCCACATCACCTGGGAAATTCCCACAGCCAGGGGCACCAATCAGGGAACGTGCCGCATCATCAGGTCCACCAATCACCTCCCTCGCACCTGCAGGCCAGCCACACCCACCAAACCTCTCCTCACCTGCCCCTCCCCTCCATAGCTGTTCAGGTACAGTACTACTTATGTGTTGTCATGACAACCACTCTGTATCAAGTTTTGTTAGTTCAACGTGAGGGTTAACAAGTGGTTGCCATTATCACAGTTAATCACCACTGTTATGTAATTATTATGACACTAATGTCTAGACCTTATCACAGATTATTAAATTAAGTGTCTTAGTCAATACTGCGTCATGATGATGGTATGTTGTGCAGTTGTCTCCAGCAACGCAGCAGATGCAGTCATCCCAGCAGACACATTCCCTGCATGCAGGCCAGGCGACTGGAGGACGTCGCAGGAGGTCTGTGGACCAGGACCCAGACGAGCGCAGGCAGAAGTTCCTGGAACGCAACCGAGCTGCGGCCACGCGATGCAGACAGAAGAGGAAGGTCTGGGTGTCTGCTCTGGAGAAGAAAGCAGAGGAGCTCACCCACAACAACATGCAGCTGCAGGTAGGTTTATACACACAGGCATACACATACACACACACATACACACACACACATGCACACACATACACACACACACACACAGGGACACACTTTAATGCACAGGGACACATATACACACACACACACACATTGTCACAGTATCACTAATGGCTCTGTCCCTCTGTCCATTCCAGAACGAGGTGACCACTCTGAGGTCAGAGGTTGGCCAGTTGAAGCAGATCCTGCTGACCCATAAAGACTGTCCTGTCACCGCCCGCCAGAGAGAATCACAGGGGTACCTCAGTGAGTAACACCCCTAACCCGCCCATCCCCAAAACACCCAGAGGTACACCCCTACCCTCTACAAAACACAGACTCCTATCACAGAAACCACAAGGATACATACGGTACCATCTCCTGCTGTCCATGTTAATGGGCCTGCTACACTGGACATTTTCAGAGCGTGAAACACTCCTATTCATCTCAATTATACCTGGGTGTAAGCAGAATGCCACGGCTCTGTAAGAGGCTGGTGCTGCTCTGCTTAAAATTACGCCCTGGTACTATTTTAATGAATTAAAGGCCTGTCTCACGCCCGAGAACAAGTGCCGGCAAAAACGTTTCAAGTCCAGGGTAGCAGCTAAAAGCCTCATGTTTTCCCGACGCCCCAGTATAGATCCCGTGTGAGGGGTCTCCCCAATTCAAGAAACATCCAGAGTCAAACATCCAGGTGTCTCAGACACACAGGGCTACATTCTCACCATGGCTAGTACAGGTTCAAAAGCCAGACTAAAACCATGTTGCACCTTGATGACTGGATTTAAACATCCATGATGTGTATCCTTGTAAGAATGATTATCTATGTAACCAGCAAGTACATTTTCTGCAGTTATACAGACAGATGTGCTTCATTGGTATATTTTCTATTTTTGCTTTATTTGCTGTATATTCTACTGTAATGCAAATGTCAAAATAAAAGAGCTATTTTCCTTATATGAACTGTACATGAGTTTTCATTCATGATATAATGCAGGACTACTTTCATTTCTAGTGACATTTTGTACTTTTTTTTACATGTTTTTATTGAAGACTTTCCTCTGGACACAGATCGTACACACAGAGAGAGAGAGGGAGCTGTCAAACACTAGCCAGGTCAATTTGATTGACAGCTGTCTCTTTGCCCCAGGTCCAGGGAGTTCGACAGGAAGTCCCTCCCCCCTGTGTCCCGGGTCGCAGCGGCAGGCCATCCAATCCAACAGCATCTCCACCTCCTCAGCCTCCTCAGATTAAAAATGAAAGCATGGGTGGGTGAATCTCATTAGTTCAGAAGAGTTGGATCCAGGGCTGCCCATGCTGTCCCAGAATTAGCTAATGCTAAGATAGGAGATGATCTCTGTAGTAAATCTCTATGGTTCAGAATCAACCCCCCTAGAGAACAGGATGTAGTTGCTCCTAGACGCTGAGCTAAGGTCAGTTGTGTGTGTCCCCACGCACACAGGGTTTAATCCCGGGTTCCAGGTAGAGGTTGCCTCTAATCACAGATCTACAATCAGCTCACACGTCCCTTAATCATTGGTGGGTGCATCTCAGTAGTCTAAAATGGCTCCCTCTCCTGGTCTCCTAGCCTCAATGGTAGCTTTTCCCAAACTCGGTCCTGGGGACCCCAAGGGGTGCACCTTTTGGTTTTTGCCCTAACACTACACAGCTGATTCAAATGATCAAAGCTTGATGATTAGTTGATCATTTGAATCAGCTGTGTAGTGTTAGGGCAAAAACCAAAAAGTGCACCCCTTGGGGTCCCGAGGACAGAGTTTGGGAAACCTTGCTCTATGGACACAGGTATGACAGAACTGGACTGACTAGCCTCTACAAGCCTTGAGTCTGCGACGGTTGCACATTTACACTGACTTTCCCTAAAGTCTAGAAATCCCGGTTGGACGATTCCCGGATTTCCTGCTTATTGCCTCCTGATTTCTGTAAAACCTGTGAATTTTGGGGAAGTTACAGAAATGTTGCAACCCTAGTCTATGTCTCTCCAACACTGTGATGATAGTCACCTGGGTCATATAGTGACTGGGGGAATCTCAGTCGATCTATGTGTCTCTGTTAGTGTGAAATCAGACATCCAAGTACTGCTCTATCTATTCGAGGACTGCTCCAACCAGGGAAACCATACTTATCGTTACATAATTTAGCAGACACTCTTGTCCAGATCAACTTAAATTAGTGAGTGCATACATGTTTCTTACTGGTCCGCCATGGGAATCAAACCCACAACCCTGGCATTGCAAGCACCATGCTCTACCAACTGAGCCACACGGGACTTCATCACATCACCTTTTTCTCTGAATATGTCAGAGTTAGGTTAAGTCTTGTAACTTACGCCACCACTAGGACCAGACCATGAAAGACTCTCGGGCTTAAAAATAGCCTGTTACCAGGTAAAACTCCTGGCTCTAACCATGAATAAATAATGTTACTCCATTGCGTATGTTTGTGTATGCTACAGTATCTGTGTGTGGTTGTATACACAACCTAGGTCTCTCTGAAATGCAGAACGTGAATGAATACAATACAAATGTACATTTTATACAAATCTATATCAAGACCTGTGAATAGAATGCCTTTGTTTTGTAACAATGTAATGCAGCCTCCTTTCCCTTTGAAAGGAGTATAATGTTTGGTACCTGATTGTTTGGCACCCAGAGTTTTCCTTGACCATGTCACCTGACCAGGATAACCCCTGACCCTTTGTGTAACTCCTATAAAGCACTTACTAGTTTCCTACAGGGTATTTATCATGTAAACTAGGCTCACGCAGTATATTGGCCTATAACCGGTATCTATGTATCCTTCTGTCTGTATTGTGATTGTGTTTTGTTTCATGTATTTTTTTTAATATATATATATTTTTACAGATATTGACAATTGCTACAAACCGGAAATAAAAGCACTTATTCTCTGGTATCTTATTGTGATTTTTCTGGTTGCCTCCTCCATCAGTAGAGCTGAGGAGAAAATTGTATGAATGGTCTAGCCTGCCCCCTAGTGATCTGTTCTGGAACTGAAGACAGTTGGAGCCACCCTGTTTAAACAATACTCAATTTGATAGAGTCAAAGGTCAGCGATCACAGATTTGTGTTGATTTACCCTATCCATAGCTTAGCTTTAGCAGGTTGAGTGAAAGACAATGGAAGTCAGAGTACCAAGAACTCTCCAAAGTCAATAGTGCTTACTTTTATTCACTATCAGTAGGGGGCAGCCCCAATCCACTATAGTTTAACAAAAAGCAACATATCAGCCTTAACCAAATAGGAATACAGTAGATGTGGAAGTGAAGTGAAGTTTCTTTTTCATATCTCAGACAGTGTTTCCTGGTCTGTGTGTCTGTCAGTGTCTGTTGTTATTGTTACACACTATTGAAAGGCTTGGAGTGTTGAACTGATCTGGCCTGAGTGTGGACTGGAGTTACTCCACCCTGTCTACACAAACAAAGACCTAACTATTGCCAGACTGTTTCTGTCTTGAAATTCACTCACTCTCTCTCACTCTCACTCTCACTCTCACTCTCACACTATCTCTCTCTCTCTCTCTCTCTCACTCTCACACTATCTCTCTCTCTCTCTCTCTCTCTCTCTCTCTCTCTCTCTCTCTCTCTCTCTCTCTCACACACACACACACACACACACACACAATGAAATGTGCACACATTTGTTCTCTATGAATGAATATACAGCAATAAGATTGTTGAACTTCCTGACCTTTTTGTAAAAATAACATGACTGTAATATCTGTTTTTTTATTTATATCGGAACCAAACAAACAATGGACTTCAACCATTATTTGCAAAGGCATCCATCTTTTTTTCGTACAGACAAATGGACCATAGGTCTAACTGTCACATTGTCAGGGATATTGTTAATTACTTGCTTATAGTACAATACATAGTTGAGTATAAAAGTATAAAAACAACATATAAAACAGATCATTCTAAGTATTTTTCTGCCAACCAGCAGCTATTTTA
This sequence comes from Coregonus clupeaformis, assembly GCF_020615455.1. Classification (NCBI taxonomy): domain Eukaryota; kingdom Metazoa; phylum Chordata; class Actinopteri; order Salmoniformes; family Salmonidae; genus Coregonus; species Coregonus clupeaformis. Next base: position 41,204,121 of record NC_059199.1, read on the forward strand.
AGATTTTATTTTCAGGCACATTGTACAAAAATGAATGTCTATTACTTTAATATTAGCACCAGATGAAATCAGGAAATATTCTCTCTCTCTCTCTCTCGCTCTCTCTCTCACACACACACACACACACACACACACAGGTGCAAGGAAATGGGAGAGGAAATGCATGAGGCCAAGAGGAAGTCGAGGAAGTCAGTGGGATTGACTTCCTGTAGTGTCTGAATCAGCCCTGATGAGCTCAGCTGTTTGGTCACCCATAAAGACAACCCTGGTCAAAACACAGCCCTAACTGTGGCTATGCTGTGGTCATAACACAACCCTAACTGTGGCTATGCTGTGGTCATAACCAGGGTCAGATTAATACAGGGGCTTACCGGGGCTGAAGCCCCTGGGCCCAGGGTCATAGGGGGACCAAGAGGCAGCTAAAAAAGAAATATAAAATAAAATAAATATATACAGTATATATCATATATGTAAAATATATATATTTTTCACTGCAACTGCCAACCACAGGAGGATTCAGGAGCCCGCTCTCAATGTGTGTAGACAGCCTGTTGCTGTTCTGCTAATCATTAGATGGGGGGAGGAGAGGAGGTAGGGGGGCACACGTGGGTAACTGGGGGGCCCTGCTTTGATTGGTACTGCATAATAAATAAATGTGACTGGCCAATTATGTGAGTCAGGGGCTGGGCCAAAGCCCGTAGGGGGCCCAAGAGGCAATTATTTATATTTTATAATAACATTAAAAAAATTGTTTGTATTATTATTATTATTTTATCCAACCACAGGAGCCTGCTCGCAATGTTCAAAATACACCAAATAGCATAATTTAGCCACAGAGGATCAATAGTTTCAAAAAAACAACTGGATTAAATTTGATCACAAGCGCATACAGGTAACTGCCAAAATAAAGGAAACACCAACATAGTGTCTTAAAAGGGCGTTGGGCCACCACGAGCTGCCAGAACAGCTTCAATGCTCCTTGGCATTGATTCTACAAGTGGACCTAAACCATGGCAGGAAAATGCACCCCACACCATGACATATTATTTGTAGCCCTCATTTACTCAAGTGTTTCTTTTATTTTGGCAGTTACCGGTTGCCTACAGTCGAGAAGGCCGTGATTTGGCCAGCATGCGCACCAAATATACAGCTTGTTGCGGTTTGTGGCCATTAACATATAATCCACAGAGTTTTGGAACCTCTTACCCTGGCAATTTGACTATTAAACTCATAGGTACACTAGCAATGGCTGCCTGTCCTGACTTGAATGGAAATGTATATGGATTATATTTATATGGTTGGTTGCAGCTATCTGTTTGACTTTTGCAAATTTCAAAATACAATAGCGGGAAAAATTTCAAGTTTGGAAAGCAAATGCCTACTGCTGAAAAGAGAAGAGTGTTTTTCAAAGTAGCACTGTTTTTCAAAGTAGCTCATCTTGAGATAAGCTATTGCCAAGATGAGCTCATCGGTAATCACTATGAGTAGTAGCCTATGGATTCATCTTCATCATTAGGTGAGTCAGTGTGCCACTGGAAATGTTATTTAGTAGCCTACTGTAGCCTATAAAAAAAAAAATATATATATATATATATATATATATATATATATATATATATATATATATATATATATTGCTTCCTAATACTGTACAATGTGTGTGTTGCTTCATTGGTCTGGGCTATTGTTTGTTTGAATTCAAGACCAGATTGATCTCAGTTTGTCAGTGTCAGAGTAGCCACTTATTTCAGTCATTTGTGTGGTATTAAAAAATATTCAGCTAATGTCTTTTATCATGTAAATGACGTAGAATTGCATGAAATGTGTTTTGTAAAAGGCCAATTTTTTTGTGTAGAAATCATAAAAACGTCTCTGCTCAACTGTAGCTTATGCCACATGGCAAATGTTATTATGGCTTTATTATGAGGGGGATGTATCTTCAACAGTACATTTAGCACGCATCCAATTGCATCTTGGTGCACGGATTTGTTTACAGCAAATGATGGTGTGCTGGGAAGTGTGTGTGTGTGGGGGGGTTGGCTTAATTCGGCCCTGGTCACAACATAACCCTGGCTGTGGTCCTGCTATGGTCATGAAGTGCCCTACAGTGCAGGTTAAATACCAGTCCAGTCCAGTTCTGTCTCTGTCTCTACAGCACCTTAGACATCCTCCTGAGGATGCTCCTTCCTCGTGATGGTGTCTTGGTGTCCTCAGGTTCTAGATAAGGGTTCTACTGTTGGATTATCTAATGGCTCACAATAACATGCATAGGACATGCAGGTCACACAGCACAATTGTTTTCAAGTTCTACACTCTTAGAAAAAAGGGTTCCAAAAGGGTTCTTCGGCAGTCCCCATAGGACAATCCTTTTTGGTTCTAGGTAGCACATTTTTTTCTAAGAATGTAGGTCTCTAGGGTTCTACTAATCAGAGAACCTCTGCATGTTGCTGTTGTCTCTACGGGTGGGGCTGTTGTCAAGGAAACGGTCACAGGGGAACTCAATGAGGTCTCCCCCTTCCTCCAGGGTTCCGAGCCGTGGCGGCCGGCTGCTCTGGAAACTGGTAAAGTCTGTCGACACAGCCGCCGTTGTTGCCATGGAGCCGCGGAACGGTCGCCGCGTGGAGTACATGTGACGCACATGCACCGATGACTTCCTCCTTTTCAGTTTCCGCCTCATACTCCGCCCTAGCCAGGCTCCACCAATCACCAGCAGGAGGACGGCGTTGACGGCCAGCGTTGCAATGGTGACCAGGTGGAGGTCGGAGGTCAGTGTCCCTTGGCGACGAGACTCTTCTGGGAGAGTGACCAATCCAGCACAGTGGTCCCTGGGCGCCACCTGACACACGGCCCCTCCCACCACCCCCTCCACACACACCATGTAGGTGACTTCTGGGCTGAGTTCTCGTAACATCACCGACCGCGCCCCTCCACGGGCATACACATAGCGAGGGAAACGGTTGGATGACCCGAATCGGTCGAACAGCAAGCGGTAGTGGACCTCGTCTAGTCCCGGTCCGGCTCCCGGTGGGAAGCGGCGGTGGTGGCGTGTGGTCCAGTGGACTGTGGCTGTGCTGGAGGCCACCTGGTCGACGGTCACGTTGGTGATGAAGTGGCGGTTGAACACACAGGGGTCGGTCATTGTAGGTAGATCACCCTCCTGACCGCTTCTGAGAAGGTCGAAGCGCTCCTCTGAGGTGGTGAGGAGCTCTGTGATTGGCCCACTGAGACCCTTTCCATGGCTATTTTGGTTGTCAAGTGTTTGAGGCACGGTTGTGGTTGGGGGCATGGGGTTGTTGAGCGGAGGGGCTTGTGTTTGAGGAATGCCACGGCCCAGAACGGAACCCCGCCTCCCTTTCTCACGCTTCCCAGCAGCCTCAGCAGAAGGTCGCGACCTGGGGCTGGCGGATATTTTCTTCCTCGTCTTCCTGTCTGACGACAGGGATTTGTCCCGCTCCTCTGGCCCTCCTTGGTCCCGTTGGATACCCACCTCCTGTTCTCCCTCCTTTCTCTCCTCTTCCTCTCTACCCCTGTTCTCTTCCTCTATTGCCTTCATCTCCACTCCCCTCTGCTCTTCTACATCCTTCCTCACCTCCCCCTCTCTCATTGTCCTCTCCACCTCCTTCTCCAGGACCCCCCCTCCTCTGCTCTCCTCAGGCCCAGTTTGGGTCTCACACAAGTGACTCCAATTCCCTGGGGGCTGTAGCTGGGAGCTGTTGACATAATCCAGATACTTCCCCTTCAGTGTCGCTGGGTGATGACACTGCACGAAAACGGTCAGCAGCTTCCCTTGAGAATGTGCCGACATCATCCACTGTTTCAGCTCGCCCAGGCGGCAGTCACACGTCCAGTTGTTGCCATGGAGATCCAAATCGTAAAGGCGGCTGTTGAGGGCGAAGATGTGACCGGAGAGGCTCGTGAGACAGTTGTCTTTGAGTTTTAAAACCCTCAGGTGCTTCAGTTGTTTAAAAGCCATCGGGTTCACGGTGGAAATGTGGTTGAGACTAAAGTCCAGCTCCTCGATTCGCTCCAGCGGGTCAAGAAGTCCCGCGGGAATATCTTCCAGTTTGTTCCCATCCATCAGAAACTCTCTCACGCTCGACAGCCCCTTCAAAGCCTCGCTCTCCAACCGGAAGATTTTGTTATTGCTGAGGGATAGTTTAGATAGCTTTTTCAGATTTTGAAAGACGTGGTTTCCGACGTATTGTATTTCATTTTCAGAGAGCAGCAAGGTAGTCAGTGACCTGAGCTGGGAGAACGTAAACACATTACGCACGGCCGCCTGATTGTTCTGCGCCAGGTTGAGAAAGCGCAGTTTGGTGAGCTTGGAAAAGGCATTTCTGTGAATGTGGCTCAGCTGGTTCGATTCTAGATGGAGATAATGCAGATTAGTCAAGCTCTTGAAAACCGAGTCCTGTAACAGTTCTATGGCGTTCCCATCCAACCTCAGCTTCACAACGCTCTCCAAGTTACCAAACAGCTCTGGAGTGATCTTCTTCATGTTATTGTTATTACCATACAAAGTTGTCAGTTTTTTCAGTGACTGTAAAGTTCCTGGGGGTATTGTTGATATCAGATTGTTGCCCAAATACAGCTCCTCCAATTTGGAGAGCTTTTCAAACGCTTTAGGGTGAATGGTCTGTATTTGATTATACTGTAAGTTCAACCTTATAAGATTTCCATACCGTGTGAAGTCGAAGGCAGAGATGTTACCGATGAAGTTTCCCCCGAGGCTGAAGACAAGCACATCCTCTGGGACCCGCGAGGAGGGCACCTTGGGTACCGCGCGCAGCCCCCGGTTTGTGCAGAGGAGGTGCTGCGCGTGCTGGCAATCACAGCGCTCGGGACAGAAGCCGCTGGCGGGTGAGGGTGAGAGGAGCCCATCACAGGAAAAAAGGAGAAAGCAGATGACCGCCACAGAATTACCGGTATCCATTCCCAAACGGCAGTTGGAACAAGCTTCTGATGCAGCATTCCCCTTTGTGTTCAAGTGCAGTTACCCCGACTCTCCACTCTCACTTTCGCGTCTGATACATCCATTATCCACTTGTTGCTCCCAAAATGGGGAGAGGAAGTTTCTCTGCCCTTAGTTTAGTGTGCAGAAGTGTCTGGATCCATGGCTAAACAGCGCTGTCCATAAACTAAGTTAATTTGTGCACTGCGATGTTAAGCCGTGTGAGGAAACGCTCACCTCCCCAGAATGCTCCATCCCCCAATTGGTCATCTGGTGCAAATTACAGACGTCCGCAAAACACAGGGTTCAGGCGCAGAGCACACACACTCACACACACAAACGCTCAGCCCCTCCCCCGCAACTCCCGTCCCCGCCAAGACCAGATGTGGACAGCGTCTGGCGCACAGGATCCAGAGCTGCGCGCGCAAATACGCAGAAGCGCGCGCATGAACACACACACACAAGTCCTCTGAAACTAATCAAATGCGCGGGAGAAAGGTATGCATATACCTTGTTGTATTCGAGACAGAGAAGAGAGAGAGAGAGAGAGAGAGAGAGAGAGAGAGAGAGAGAGAGAGACTGAGTGAGTGAGAGGTGACCGAACCCTTTGACCAAGTTTTCTGCACGCCCCCGCACCCCCGGGGGTTGCGAGGCAAGATTCTATACTTGGTATAGAGAAAGCAGACGGGAAGCCTTCCTTCCCACAAAGGTCCCCCTGACTGACTCGGTCTTGGACTCCCTCCTCGCGCACGGTTCAAAATGCATAATGGAGCTGTCCAGGCAGCATATCACCAGAGGAAGAAAAGACAGATAAAGAATAGGTTATCTCAGTTCCACACTATCTCAACTCTTGCACTAAAGAACAACACCTTAAAACTGTGTTACTGCTGGTATTAATGCACTTCTACAAGATGGAGAATATGGAAGCGTGAGAAAAATAGAGAAAGATATCTTGCAGGCCATTTACCCATGCCTTCATCAATGAACACCAGCTAATTCAAGATGGCCAGTCATAGGTGATACCTTAGGGAGGGTTGGGGCTCAAACACACATGGTTCACATTATACAAGAGCAATTCAGGTCATGGTGCCTGTGTTAAGACTACAGATCACTGCCAAATCATTGTTTAGGATCTCTACTTGAAAGGCTGCGTACAAAGCATGGTCTATGTAGTGAGTGTTCAGTGCACTGAGCCATGTAGTGGACTGTATGCTGTAGGTTCTTGACTAGTCTTTATATTGTGTAACGCTGCCTACTGTGTGTGAGGATGTAGCATAGCATAACATATGCATTTCCGCAGACAGCCCAATCAGATCAGCTCTTTTGCCACTAATTGGTCTTTTGACCAATCAGATCACATATTTTGCCACTAATTGGTCTTTTGACCAATCAGATCAGATATTTTGCCATTATTGGTCTTTTGACCAATCAGATATTTTGCCCCTAATTGTTCTTTTGATCAATCAGATCAGATATTTTGCCAATAATTGGGCAAAATATCAGAATTGGGCTGCCTGTGTAAACGCAGCCTTAATGCCCCACAGCTTGTAACAAGAGGTTTGGATCTTGATGGCACAAGAGGAAGTGCACTTGTACAGTAACCACAACCTCCATATCTTGTAAAAGATCAGAGTAAAAGAAGTAGTGGTGTAAGAATCACAAAAACAACCTGTGAAAAACGTATGCCATCTTTTACCGCAGATTTGGCTGCAGATTTGTCATAAAACAGTGCTCACACACCCCCACACAGACAGTTGTGCACATGCACTGCACACACACTGACATTAATGCACGCATGCACAAATACACACAAAAATGATTTAACCACCCCATGAAAGCAAGTGATGCAATTTTTCAGTCATTTATCTTCTGTGACTATTCTAGCTGTAAACTCCTAGGATTGCCAACAGTGAGGAAGAGCCCAGAGAAGAACATTAGCCCTATAATGTCTCTCCACAAATCTGGGATCAGGGGTGCTCAGGCGTTATGTTATGAGGGAGTAATGAGTAACTGTGTGTGTGTGTGTGTGAAATGCAGCCCAACAGGGAACCCCCCCTGCTTCAGCGAGGTTATTTCCTGTCTAGGCCTTCACATACATTTTTCTCTCAGTCTGACAGACTCTGATGGGAGGAAGCTCTCTCTCTCCCTCTCTTTCTCTCCATCTCTCTTTCTCTGTACGCACAAGTGTGCGCTTGCGTGTTTGTGTACGTGTGTGTGTGTGCCTGTGTGTTCTTGGACTGAGAAGGAGATGAGAGGAAGCGTTTATAAGTCCAGAGGTCTGTCTGAGAGCCCAGATACAGCCCTGGGGTGTCGTTTATCAACCTTGCGTACATTTCTTACTAAATTCTGGTGTAAGTGGAGATTCTAGGACTTGTGAGCGCCACAAATTATTGGGACTTATCAAACTGTCGCATGCAACGTATACACGTTTTCATTGATAAATCAGAGCCATGTTGTATTTGTGCCTACAACCAATGTATATAAATGGACAAAGCCATCAATCACATTCCTATGTGAAGATTCGATAGCGCATTGAAGCCAAATTGAAGCCAAATTAAGTCAGTTAAGATGGAATCTTATGGAGACGTAACAGGAAGTAAAGCTGCAGACTAGCTATTTTTGCCCCCTCCCATTGAGTATCTCAAGTTGAAGGCTGACTGGGTACTGCAGACTGCCATTAGGGACTAAATTATCCTTATAACTTCTAACAACAGCGCCTTCCATTCACATTTTATGGTAACAAAAACGCCCTCATTTCTTTGCTGTATGATCTGGAGACGTTGGAACTGGGCCATCATAGCTCCTAAAAGAAAGTGTGAAGGCAAATTTGATCACATTTCTGTAGAGGTGTGGGCAGAATGTTGCAGTGACTTTTCCAAACTAAATATGCATGCCACCTATAGTGACAAACACTGGCCGTGCATTCTGCAAGATTGATTGTCCTTTCAAACAATTTAAAAGCAAATGCTACAGCCCACACTTCTATGCAAAATACGAATTGTTGTTCAATATTTTGTTTATCAATACATGATTGTGTTTCTATGTCCTGCCTTGGTATAGGATCTGAAATTAAATTGCCAGGCTACGCACACTTTCCTGTCAAGTTCAAAACTGGAACACACAAGGTTTAGAGTATTTTTGTGTGCACGCACCTTTGATAAATGAGGACCCTGGATCAGTGGAGACACACACACACTGTCAGTAGTGCTGAGCTATTAACCCACATTTCGGGGGGGTTTGGATATTCAACAACTAATTGACCGATGTCGGTTCAATTACTTGAATTCCATTTAGTTCAGGGTTTTTTTGTGAGCCCAATGCACCATTTTTTGAGAGAGATATCAAATAATTCACAAAATAAATCAACTTAAGAACTATGTTGGACGCTGGGCTGAAGGGAATTGTAGTTTGGATCACTAAATGACTAAAATGTAGTTTTCATTATGTAAATATTCAACCTAGTTCAGTGCAGCAACGTGGTAATTAACTACAGTGGCTTGTGAAAGTATTCACCCCCCTTGGCATTTTT